>NC_057799.1:48238932-48251264 GCF_018294505.1 Triticum aestivum | reverse complement strand
GTGGGTAGCGCCTCTCATTCAGTAAATATATGGGCTTTTGAATTGATTTTACTATTTACTAGTGTGGATGGGCTGTTTTGTCTTCGGCCCAGAGAAACAATTACTACTAGTATAGTGGAGACACTCTACAGCTACCCAGAAAAACAATTACTACTAGTACAGTGGAGACACTCTACCACTTCTGGCTCCTCCTAGGTCATTGAAATGTCTCCCTCTACTGAATGCCGTTATACTTTTGTTCATCGACATGCGGGCCATGCAGCGCGCGGGCCCAAATGCCATCCACCAAATTAGAAGGCAGTATGCAGGCGGAGAGTCACCCCGGTCGTAGCACGGCAGTAACGAGCCGTCGTATCACAAAACCCCACCTCCCCGCAGTCTAAGTTTGACGAACGAAGCAACCATCATTTCACTCTTCGCTGAATCCCCTTCTCCCCCACCGTCTTCAAGAAAGGCAACACTCGCATCTGCCACTATTCTTCTCTTCGAATGAAGGGAAGGTAAGCGGATCCGTGATGTTTGTATATTTTCATTCAGAGAAAAAAAAGAACTTTTGCAAAGCAGTAACCGATCCTCACTCTCTTTTTTGTTTCATTGTCATTGTGATTGTGTTTTCCTTTTAGTGGTCTCCTAGTATTCGTCAGTTTCATGATGGACCAAGGAGAACCAGGCAAAGATCTGCTGATATTGGAGCAGGCGCGGGAGGCTGTTCCCCACGAGACAGAGAGCTCCAAGAAGATGGAGGCAACCACCGAGCCGACCCCAGATACGCTCACGGCCACTACTAAGATGGTCAACGCCCCGTTTGAGGTTACAACCCCCGTGGCACTGCAGGAGCAGTTTTCCCCCTTCGAGGATGTGTCCCCCCCGCTGAGCTGCCCAAGGTGATTTCCTTCTTTGCCGATCTCGATTGTGGTTTTTCATCTAAGTATGTGGAGATTTTTTTAGAAAAGGAAGTATGTGGTGATTAATAATGCAAAATTTTATTAGCTTCGATGCCATGCTAAACATAGTGGTTTAAATAACTTGTGTTTCTTATACTGAAAAGTAATTCAGAATTTGTTTCTGTTTCAATTAGAGCCCTGATGCAGACAAGGATTGTGTGGTTATACATGTCACTCGCTATGAGGCGGACGACTGAATATACGCACTGGGAAAACAGAGTTCTTAGGCTGTTGGATCCTGGAAGCCATTTGTGGTTATACCAATGAAGAGTTGTATTCCAGCCTCACTGTTGTTAGGCGTGTTGTCTAGGGTGTACTGAAGCACAAGAAGTTCAAAGCTACTCCTTCGTTTGTGAGGCATACTGTTCTTGTCAAGCTTACGCAGGAAGATGACGTGGCATGCGTCCACAAACAAGTTTATCAGTGGCAACACCACAAGGTTGTCTTCATGAAGGTTCACAGGATTGAGCTGCTGCAGGACGTCCTCGATGATGTTCATGGCTAGGTCCGTCTTGTGTCCAGCCCAAATTAGATCGAGGCATGAAATAGTTGCCCCAGCTAGTGTTTAATAGTAGTTTGGATTGTGTCTAATTATCCGAACCTTGCCTGTTATCGACCCCTCTGGGGCTAGTACTCTGTTTGAATCCGTCTATGGGAACTGCTGCTACTTTTGTGTGCCCGTGAATCATGTGAGAACCATCGTAATTGTTGCCGAAACAGATGCGTCCTCACTAGTTTTTTCATGAATATGGCATGGTAAGACATAAGTTGTCACGGTTTATCATACGAGCAGTGTGTTTTTTGATGAAATAGAGCACTCGTTCGAGAACCGTGCGCCGACGTATACATAAGTACTTGTAAACACTGTTGGTGCTACCCCACTTGTAAGCAGTTGTGCAAAACACGGCACATTGGCTCAGCTCGCTTCAACACTAGGCTATCGACCAGCGAACAATCAACAATCTGCTGTCTGACATATAAGCAACTATGTATCTTGTTACAGTGGTTCATGCAGTTAATTGAGGCCACAATGTAATAAATTCCAAACGTTCACACGCTAGTCCAGCGCTCATGTGGAACACTCACATTAAACTCGTCTTCATAAAAAACTTGAAAAGCATAAGTTAAGCAATTTTATACATCTCAATGATTCATAGAACATAACAAACATATACTAGTTCACAGCAAAAGACAAAGTTGCGAGAAGGTTTACAAATCAGGAAAAAACAAGCAAGGCTTCTCTGAGCAAAGGGCCTCCCGGCAGGCTTAAATTTCCTGGAGTTCACTCTGGTTTTTTCTTGTTGCCACCATCCAGGGTTAGGTTCTCTCATTCTAGAATAACCAATTATAATTGTGGTCTCAGCTGGAATGCTGAACTGAACCATGCAGTGTACTGACCAGCTGAAATGCTTGTGCATTCCACTAAATTTAAGCACTGCTATTTGCAGAAATAAGCAGACCACAATGCCTCTTGTCCGCGCACCTGTCCAAAAAACCGCTGTGCAGCCGTGCCAGCTAGTCCTCGGTCCATGGATGAACTGGTAGAAAGTGCATTCCGGACTAGGATGCAGTTGTTTTCGCTCGTCCCTGCACTGCAATCAGGAAGTAAAACGTACGAATCAGCTTCTTTTAGATTGCGTTGGTCATTCTACCTTAGTTACTACCAATGTAGGGATACCTTGAAGATGGAAGGTTAGACGAAGGCAACGAGGGATAGCCATCTCATTTTGCGCAGTTGTACTAAAACTAAGGTGTGTGCTTTTTATTGCGCGGATAGAAACGATACGGAGATAGACATCCCGAAACGATATGGAGACAGACATCCCTGTTTGCGCAAATACGAAATACGGTTATTTAAACAGTGACAGATATTACTACTTTCCCCCGTTTCTTCTTAGAACCAAGTCCTAGATTCATGCTACAGCTTTCCCACTTTCTTCCCTGTTTGAACCAACGCTTTGAGTCGACTGTATGAACTAGCTTTACTTCTAATAATAGTAGAAGTCTAGGTGGCTTTGGAAGAGCGGACGGAAGTAGAAAAGGATCCACACGAAGGGAGCTGGGGCAGTAGAGCAAGGCAGGTTTCGAAGGAATATATACCTGAGGGTCGTCGGCATGTGGCAAAGACGGCGTCGGGAGGCTGCATCTTGGCCACAATACCGCAGGGAGGAAGAAGGGGTCAAAGGCCCTCCCGAGCCGGCGCTCTCTCGGAGAGAACGGCAAGGCCGCCGATCGGGACGCGCGGGCAGCCGTTGGTCTCCTCCCTCGCCGCCGCCGACAGCGTGAACGATGCACCTACACCCCTGCCCCAGTCGAGGTTGTCCGGCCGGATTTGTGACCAGCCGTGAGCTGAGAGAGAGTGTGGCCACCTATGTGTTGCTTAGATCTGGAGAGCATGAGAGAGTGAACGAGAGGAACCCTAGTAAAGCAAGCGCTAAGGCTCCTGCTTTTATATATAGTGGAGTGATTTTGTTGTACCAGCTTCAAAAAATGCGCTCCTACGTGTACCCGCGAGTGGGTGTGAGAGAACTAGTGCGTGCGTGCACCGCTTCTCTTCGTGAGAGTAAAATATACTATGCCCAAAGAACGTTCGCCGCAAGAGTAATAGTATAAGTGTGTGACGTGTGAGCTAAAATAAAATGTGCGCGCCGTCTTTTGTTTTTTAGAAGTTCTAAGGGTAGGGTGTGTAGAGCACATATATGCGTGACGTCTACCTGCAGATAGACGGTGGGTGCGACGTGCGAGTCTGCGAGAGGACTCGGGAGAGTCGTGACTCGTGAGGGTGCGTGTGCGTGAGAGAGAGGGGGGCACGTATCAATGCAATGCATGTGTCCGTAAATCATTATCCGACAAACGTTCACCACAAGCCTTTTCCTGACGAACGCCGTAAGAACCGTTAGATCGGCATCCGACAGTGTCAGTTTTGCCATGTCATTTAACAGAACAGCCACTCCTCCTACACACAAATCTTCCACGTGAGTGTTAGCAACTGTCGTATGCTCCCTCCGTTCCGAAATGCAGTGCATATAGCTTTATTGAAAATTCGAACCTCGCAAACTTTTACCGAGTTTTCGTGTACCAAATTGCACATGTAGAATACCATGTATATATCATTTCATTCATCTTCGAGAGGTAACTATAAAGATGGGTGAGGAGTCTACAAAGAAAGACCATCGTATCACCTGCAGCAATTTCAAGCATCCTTTAGTGTCGAGGAATATCATAGGAACTCTATATGATATGATTTTTATAGGATTTTTTCCTTTAGAGCCAATTGGTTCATAGGAATAGATTCATATACTCCACATTTCAAAGGAAATAAGCATGATATCATTTCTATAGCTTTAGAGCCACTTGGTTCATATGAATGGATTCCTATACTCCCTTAGTTTCAAAGGAAAATAAAAATTAGCGTATATTCAATAGAAAAGTTCCTATGATATGAACCAAATTACATCTCTTTTCTAATCCCTCCTCATAGGAATTGAGATACATGTCATCTCTAGATTCAATAGAAAAGTTCCTATGATGTGAACCAAATGACATCTCTTTTCCAATCCCTACTCATAGGAATTGAGATGCTCCATGTCATCTCTTCCCCTACAACTTCCATGTATACAGCTTCTATTCCTAAATAGATAGTACAACCCACTAGTAGCTTTTTTCCAAAACATGCAACTATGGCACAAGAACTATATAGTGTGCCAATAACTTTGAAAGATGGTCGCTGGATGAAGCTAACCCGACAGTGCAGAGATAGGCAAATCCGAGCACTACTGGCCGTTGGATATCATCAACATTCCACCAGATCTGCTACATGTACAATTTAGAAGACTCCATGGTTGAACTTAGGCATAATGCACAAACCTTAAAACACAAGCACTTCTCCTTTGTTCTAGAATCTTCTGTATCATAATTGATTATTTTTTTCTAAATGAATTGCCATTATTTGTTTTGTACTTTATGATTTACAATGCACAACCCCATGAATCTTAACATTTTTATAAAACTAATTGATTTTGAATGAGATGAACTATAAGAACTAAACGAACATCTACATCATGCATATATGACTCAAAGCTTTACATGCTATAGTGTGTATTTATTCATAATTTGGTTTCGAAATCTCATGCGTTCAATACATGTGTACCTTACTAGTTTTGAGTAGAGTAGCAAATTTCACGCGGCCCGGGGTATATCAAAATGCAGGGCCCATGCATCATTGCCTTTCGGTCGAACCTACGTCCACAATTTTTTGTACGTACTATATCTCCACTGGTCCCCGAACCCAAAATGCTGCCTCGTTCCCGTAAAACCAAGAGGCCCACACATATTTAAGGCGTCGACTCGAACCTGTTTACTACGACGTGGCCCCGCACCCCGTAGTACTCCTACAAACCCTACCGCCGCACTCATCATCGGTTTTCTTCAAGAGGACGAGGGAGAAGCCGATTTGTAGTGGAGGCGCTTAAAAAAAAAGGATCTGTAGTGGAGACCCCTACCCTAGGGTGCCCTAGGTAGCTGCCGCACGCATCATTGTTTTCTCTTTTCTTTATGCTCTTGCGCCCTAGAGTGAAATGATGGTTGCTTCGTCCGTCCAGCTTAATGCGGGAAAGGTGGGGCTTTGTGATTTGACCCCTCATCGCTCATTTTCTACTACTGCGGCGCTACGACCGAGGTGCCTCCAATTCCAACCGCTGCTCCGAACTGTAATTTGGTGCATCGCACGTGGAACAAGACGGTGGATGAGCCACATGTCGGCCAAAGGGGTCCTGTTATGTGTGTCGCCATTTCATGTGCGGACTGACCCTGCTTGAGTTGCTACGCCAACACGACAGGAGCAGCCTACCACTTGGTTTTGCTCCTTGGTGAATCCCGACTATATTGATCTAAAAAGATACGTGCTGAACTACCCTCTCCGTCTCGGTTTTTTTTTATTTTTAGGCGTCTCGGTTTATAGGGCCTGCACGTAGTTCTAGGTCATCCATTTGACTAACTAAATATGAGTTACTATGTCACAAAAAGTATCTCATTGGATTCTTAAGCGGATGTAGTTGTATTTAAAAGTCGAGGGCGGGGCTTTTCCTGCGCGGTAGGCGGGGCAGTTCCGCCTAGTCGGTTCGACAGAGACGCGAGAAGACGAGGGAGTAGGCTGCTGCAAACGTAGGGCTGTGTGATTTGACAGCGAGTTACTGCTAGACAGGCGGGGCCCCGTGATTTGACTTGCCATTATCATTTTAACTGCGGCGCTACGACCAGCGTGAGTCTCCCGATTCCTGACCACCTCCATACAGGTGCCTCTCCCAATGCTCCACCATGTAGTAGAGGCTGGCTCTTGCATGAGAGCCCACTTCTCCACTTTTTCCTTGCCTCTCTTTCCTCCACATATGCAAAAATGCCATGTAAAGCGCACTATTGTACTTACTTTTACTTGCTCCTACAGGTGCTTAAGCTTGCCACATAGGCATAAAGTCTGATGTGGCAAGTTAATCAAGAAGAGAGAGACTAGTTTGGTGACCCAAGGAAGAAACGGTACTAAGCGCGTGTACCTAGGTGAAAAGACAATTTTGAGTCTATAGCTAATTAAATGAAGCAAACTTAGCAACACCATTTCATTGGAAGAGGTCACTCCTTGGCAAATGCAATAAATACTAGTACTCCCTGTGTCCCATAATATAAGAACGTTTTTTGCACTACACTAGTGTCAAAAATGTTCTTATATAATGGGACGGAGGGAGTACGAAGAAAGAGATAGAGAGGAGTAAAAAATACACTTATAGCCAACCTTATAGCCAACCTTGTTGTAGTATGAGTGACTAAGTGATGACTATGTATGACATGCCAACATCAGATAGCCTAACGCACCGTGTTAAATCTCCAAGGGCGCGACCGCGCGAGCGACGCGACGGTCGTGGTAGGCGCGACCATGATACGGGCTGCTGGCAGCCCTTGGATCTGAGATCAAACGGTCGCATGCTAAGTTGCTGAAAATTTGCAGAATAACCCTCCAGGATAGGATATTCACCCATAGGTCTAGAATCACGCCATGCAGCCGTTCGATCTCAGATCCTAGGGCTCTCGGAAGCCCGTATCATGGGAGAATGGAAAGCCACTACCCTGCCGTTCGCACGCTGGCAGTTCGCTCCTACTCGTCCTCGCACGTCCTTCAATACTACGGCGGTTCGCTCCTAGTCGTCCCGTCCATTCACATTACGGCAGTTCCACTAATCCTAACCCTCCTCCCAAATCCATGGTGTCCCAAATCTCCACGATTGGCGGTGAGTACAAGGTTAGAACCATCACCGGCGATGAGTTCGACGTCATCTACACCCGTTCTTCCGCGACGGTGAAAGGATGCCTTTCTCGCTTCAGACGCATGTTCGAAAACTCAGATGATGAGTGGGTCGCTGGGCTAGATGTTGAGTACACCACAGTCCTGGGACGAGAGAAGGATCTAAAGGACGAAGAGAGGAAGAAGCCCGCCGTGATCCAGGTTTGCGTACATAACGTTTGCTTGCTCTACCACATATGCCATGCCGACGTTGAGTGCCAGGATTTTAAGAACTTCCTCAAGGACAAAACAGTGAAATTCGTTACTGTAGACTTTAAGAACGACAAAGAAGTCCTGGGTCGGATATGCCTCGTTGTAGGCAACCCCTTCGACCTCCAGAAGAATCGGCTGGTGCCCTCTCGTCAGCCTTCAATGCTGACCCTGGCAGGAGCCATGGTTCATCCTTCGTACCGTAAACTGGAGAAACCTCATTACACGTTTCATCGTCATGCATGGCAGTGGAATGTACTAGATATAGACCACATCCACTACGCTGCAATGGATGGCTACCTTTGTTTCAATATCTACAAGGGTTGGATGAAGAGCAACAGCCAAGTGTGCGGTTCAAGCAAAGAAGTATCGGCGAAGAGGAAGAGGGACAAGGACGAAGTCGAGGACGTGGACGAGGACTCCGAGTAAGGTGGCAGTGTCGTTGCTCATGGTGGTTCTAAACTTCTAATGCAGTGTCTACCGGATTAGTTGCATAGTTTAATTTCAGGTGTGCTTAGTTTAATTTGAGGGGTGTGTTGTGCTGAGCCCCCAACAGAACTATGTTATGTTTCTTCTCGTTACTTTAACTCTTCAGTATGTACATACTACTAGTATTTCTTTAATAGAATTTAGCACCCCAATTAAGCACGTACTAGCTTTTTTAATAGTACTATATGCATAATTTGGCGACGAGCGCTCTCTATATGTACCACCTTTTTTTTAATTTCAATTTTTGCTCCATGGCGCAATCCATCGATAGTACTACTGTACAAAAGTATACATTTTTTAAAAGGCTAGAGTACTGTTCATCACATATATAGCCAGTTAAATTCTCAACCTAGAACGACGTGCATGCCATGTAGTAAACCGATACGGAGGAAGTATAGTAAAAATGAGGTGATTTTACCGAGAGATCGGCGGGGGAGCATGGCCTGTCATGCGGTCCCACGTGTCATGATGTACCAAGGCGATGCGCGTGTCCCTCTTGAGGCAGAAGCAGTACTACGTGGTTTGAGATGATGGCGAACCAAAGTGTGAAATAATGGTTGCTTCGTCCGTCTGGGAAGGTGCGGCATTGTGATTTGACGTCTCATTGCTCATTACTACTACTGGGCCGGTACAAGTGGGGTGCGTCCCCCCTGCTGTTCTGCACTGTTATTTGGTGCTTGACACGTCGACCCGATTGCTATATGTCCCACATGTCGGCGACAGGAAGTACATAATTCATGAAAGGGAGCGTCGACGGAGGAGTATACTACAGAATTCATGAAAGGGAGCGACTTAGTTTTGGAAAAATATGTTTTTACGGAGTACGTACCCACTAGGGTTTATAGGGCTCATCTAAAAAACATTCGTATTTCCGTTTGATAAGTCTCAATTCTACTATACTAGTAGTAGTACCATTACATGTTGGATTTCGAGGTGCGTTAGATCACCCGACGCAAGCAGTGTCAAGAGGAAACTAACCAATGCATGTACAAGTTCATGGAAATTTAGTGGTCATTCATGCATTCGTTCTAATTAATGCCTCGGTAAACATAACTTCTTGAGAAAAACGAGCGTACTAATTACTTGTGCAAACTATGAAATTAATTCGACCACTCACCGTCTACCTTTGTTGGAGAGATTTTGAAATTGAGCCATAAACTGGAAAGGAGGGAGTAGTAACTTTTGTATTGATTACTATTTGTGGCCTTGTATAGATGCAAAATGTATTTTTTATAGTGGCCTTGTATAAGTAAATGGAGGGAGTACTAACCAAAGTACGTAGTAGGGACGAGGAGTAAACGGAGGGAGTAGTACAATTTTCTCCTCGTGCTGCGAGCCACCGCGCGCGTGGGCGAGGGAGCGGGCGTAAAGGCCTACAGTAGTAGTAGTAGTAGTAGTAGTAGTAGTAGTAGTAGTAGTAGTAGTAGTAGTAGTAGTAGTAGTAGTAGTACTCGTAAGCAAGCTTCACCTCATCCTGCGAGCCACCGCGCCCGTGGGCGGGGGAGACGGCGTACTAAGCAAGCTTCTCCTCGTTCTGCGAGTTGAAGGGACACATCAAAAGTACTCCAGTGTATAGAGCCTTGCCTATAAGGTAGGCCCCACATGGTTGACCTCTTTTTTTAATTTAACATAAGGCATCAAGTCGCAATTTTTTTTCACCCGTGGTAGACGATCCTCCCTCCACCAAGTGGACAACCAGTAAACGTGCCAAATTACCACATGGGCTGCCTTTTTCGTACAAAAATGAGCTCCACCGTGTACCCGCGCGGGTGTGGTTGGGAAAGAGACGGTAGTACGTGCGCCGTGCGTGCACCTCTTCTCTTCGTGCACGTCCCCCACCTACGTGGGTGTGTGTGAGAGAGATACAAACCTAGACATAATGCGCCGTCCATCCCCATGCCTCCGCCCAGTCCGATCACCAGTCACCACCACGCCCCACTCCTCCTCACCTTATCTCTCATCTTTCTCCCTCCATTTTTATATACAAGGGGCCACTATCAAAATTACAATTTGCAGATATACAAGGCCACTAACACTAATCGATGCAATATTAATGGTGTTTGCCTCGTGGTACTAGCAAAGGAGGACATTAATTATCCCTTGCATGCATGCGGGAGTTTGTAAAAAAATGCATCTTGATGTTCCGTGCAATGCACGGGCATCTTGCTAGTCCATGAAAACAACACATGGCAAAATTCCATGGCAAACGAGGGATTTGAATCTGTTGGGAGGGGTTGTTTGGATCTTGCCCGGGGTAGCGAAAATATTGACGACCCTTTTGTCCACTGGTGCCTTTGCCACCGATGAACGAGGAATGGCTCGGGTGCTCATGCTGTCATGCATCCTCCAGCGCGCACGTTGGAGACGAGCTCGCACGAGCTGTGTTTTTTTGTCCCACAACGCCGCCCGAGCCGCCCGCAGACCGACCGGCGACCCGCAAGTTACGCCATCCAACCGTAGCCGCACACATTATGACAGAAACTCAACCAACCGGACGAAATTCAGGCAAACATGTAGACAAACTGATATTTCATGTAAACAACGACGAAAATCATACAAAATACCGGATTTTCATACAAACATGATGGATTTCATTACATTCAAATGAACTACGCGGTGCTAGTTCTGGACAGCACATGTATATAATACCTGGCCTAAATGGTCGCCCGCCGATCGATTTGTGTTCCTCATGTCCGGCAGCACGATCACCGGACTGCCGGGAGCCCTGGAGGTATATGCTTCAGCGCAAAGGACGGCTCACTTCCCCACTGCCCAACTGATATCATTGGCTGGTGCCGAAGATGATGGTGGCCGGCACCGGTTCGAGTTCATCGCCGGCCACTACTTCGCCATGGCCGGCACCGGCTCGAGTTCATCCTAACATTCCCCTCTTCCGTGGAGCCATGCGGGGTCGACGAAGGTCCTCGCAATAAAAGGATCCGACAAGACACCTGCTATGTACGCCGGCGTCGCCTCCGCGGTGGCCTTCATGGGACCCAAGCGGTGGCGGCCTCCCGTGCTCTACCTCTCCTCGATGATGGCGGCGGACGCGGAGGCGCTGGCCACCGACTCGTCACTCTCCGCGCACCCGGCTTCTGTCGCTGCTTGCATGGCGCGGCCGCCGGCATGGGAGTCTCGGCCACAGAAACGGGAGACGCGGTACGAAGCGGCGGCGTGGACGGCAGCAACGACGCCCGTGCGCCGCTCCTCGTCGAGCTGGCCTGGAGCGGCAAGTTGCTGAACCGCGCGCCGGCTTGGGGCGGCAACTGGCTCCATCGGGCGAGGGGAGGGAGGTGGATCAGCGAGCTGCATAGCTCGTATCCGGCGGGCTACCTAGCCGGCTTGGATGCGGAATAACTACTCTTCGTAAGCCATTGTAAGAGTGGACAAAATGGTGGAGGAGATAGGGGAGCGGCGGAGGTGTGCGATTCTTGGCCGGCGTTTGGCCTCGTTTAAATAGGAGATTAAATAGACGGCGGACGGGAGGAGCTCGGCCGGCGTTGCATTTAACGCCGGCCCAGTCACGAACGGACGTGTGTCCAGAGTGGGTTTCTCGGCTTCCACACGGGCGGGTTTCATGGAGGCGTTTGAATGCGGCACGGAGGCGTGTTCAGCCGGGCGTGCCGCGAGTGGCACCCTCAACTCTGACCTAGGACACCGCGCCGTTCTTCCACTGACGTGTGGGCTCTTTGGGTGCATGGCCTGCATGTCAGTGACCCAACGCAGGCAGCGCACATCAGAGGAACCTTTGGTGGGCCAGGGCGGTTAGAAGCGGGCATTTCATAAACCGATGATTGTTCATTGAGTGTGACGTCATCTTTTTCATGTAGATAAGCCTACTATGTTGATAGCCCGTTCGATACGTTGTGATTCATAAAGACCGCTGCAAACATCAATGTTCTGCTTATCACAGATAAGATTGATTAATACCCGTAACAATCCATGTCCTTAACAAAGGGTGCATGCACGTATAGGTTGAGCGTGTGTCTTGCGTCGTGTGCTGTGTGCATGCAGGCATGCGAGTGTTGCGTGCGTGCAAGGGTACGTTTCAGTGCTGCATGCATGGGTGCGTACGTGCGTGTGTTCGTGAGTGCATGTGTACGTGTCAATGTTGCATGCCAGCATGCGTGCGTGTGTACGTGTCAGTGTTGCACGCCTACATGCGTGTGTGTCTTGCGTGCGTGCATGTGTACGTGCGGGGTGAGGCTACACGTCAGTCGACTGACTTTTTCATCTCTGGTCATTAGATATTCCAGCCGTTGGATACGAAATCAAGGGCCTCCAGTTTATCATCAAACTCCACCCCCTGAGCCGTCAGCCACCACCGGCCGAACCGCCAGCCCCCGCCGCCCGCGGCC
>NC_057799.1:48237179-48238636 GCF_018294505.1 Triticum aestivum | reverse complement strand
GGGGATCCTCACCCCACCGACCAATGAACGCCCCCAACCGCCGGTGACTGCCAACCAGAGGTCTCACGACTTCGAATACCCACCGACCACTAATTTATTACCATTTATGTCCTTCATATACGCGCTGACGGGTGGGCCCTATGGTAATGTGCGCTACTGAATGTGGACCGTTTGACTGGTCAATTGATCGTGTTATCAACAAATTACGGAGTTGTATGTTGAGCCAGTGACCGTATGATCACCCTAAAATGTACTCCTATTTTATTAACACAGTACAGACTCAAACTACCATTTCTTTCTTTCATATACGGGCTGACAAGTGGGCCCCACGGTTACGCGCCCCGATGGTGCAACACTAGTTGCGCCGCGTGGAACGTTTGACTGGTCAATTGATTGTGTCATCAACAAAATACGGAGTTGTACGGGTGAGCCAGTGACCGTATAATCATGATATGTATTTGTTTAACACGGTACAGACACAAGGGCTCATATATACGTGCAAGCACTCACCGCTATAAGCGCACACACGCGAACCCTACCCCTATGAGCACCTTCGAGAGAGTGGGCCAGCATATATGATCTTGAGATTTTACGAAGTCACCATAGGTGCCTCGTAGTCGAGTGGAACGTCTCCTCCCACTGAACGTACATCGCCGGAAAATACTGAAATTAACACAAGATAAATGCGAGCACCGGGACTTTAACCTTGGTGGGCTCGAGAAACCACTGTCCTCTAACCATCCAACCACATGTTGGTTAGCATGACAAAATGTATATGGTGACCGTGATGAGCTTATTCTGAAGTCCAGTGACCATATCGTGCTTTCGCTTCAAATACAATGACCGTAAGTGTCGTCAACAAAATACGGAGCACGCATCAAATGCAAAGTCCGTCAGTGTCATCAGCAAAATATGGAGACGTATCATGAGCTAGATACCGTTGTACTATTGTATATGCTTATTTTCTTAGCGGCCGATTGCGTGTGTGGTGTGGTGGGCACATCATTTCTAGTTGTGGTGGGTCAACATGAAGACTCATGGGTCGATTCCATCCTGCGCCACATATAGGTTGGACTGAGACGTGTTATACGAAGACCCATGTGGAGGACTCGGCGTACAACACGAAGCTACCAGAGTCGCGGAGGACTCTATCCCCACTGGTGATAAGCCGACTATATATGATTTGTAACCCTAGGCCCTTAGTATGTTATACAAGCTTGGGGGCTAGTTCGTCGATAGTATACACATATGCACAATGCCTGGTATTCACGTGTACTTTGTACACACCCCTATCACTAATACACAGTACCAGGAGTAGGCTCTTTCTTCAACTGCAAGGGTCCGATCCGAACTAGGGTAAAACTTTGCCTCGTATTACCATCCAGCCTAACAGCCAGGGATATCCTACCGAATGATATGATGAAATCATATCTGCCAACTACTAAGAGAGAGGTGTG
>NC_057799.1:48228422-48236865 GCF_018294505.1 Triticum aestivum | reverse complement strand
ATGTGTGCGAGAGAGGCCTAAAGATAATGTGCATGCGGGAGACACGTAGGCACATATATGTGCGTATAGAGGGCTAGTAGAGACCGTGCATGTGTATATATGCATGTGAGAGAAATAGTGTTTTCCAACTGAGATTAGTGAAAAGAGTGGTACATAGTAGTCAGAAAGAGAGAGAGAGAGAAACAGAGAGAGCATGTGCGTGAGACACCCTGACACCCTGAGAGAGATTGTGAGCATGTGTGAAAGAGAAATGCCGATGCATATAAAGTGTGTGCACTTATGCGTTAGATAGAGAGATATATAATCCGGTTGTGAGAACGGGGCGAGGCATAGTGCATCTACATGTAAAAGGCGGTTCTACGCATTAAATTAAAATATAAATGGCATTATTATTTTTGGATGAGATCATGAAATTTGCAAATTGCGTATGGACGAAAATCGGTGTATCAGACACCCATACTCTATTGAATTCTAGCATGTGCATGTGTTTATTTCATATTATCGATCCATAGAGTGAGAGCGGTTTGAAATACAGGCAATGGATGCTTTTGCAATTCATATATAAACATTAATTATTGCACTCCATGTTGTTAGTGTGAAGCACTTTATACATTTGTCACTTGCATCGATACATTCCAAATTGCTAGCTACGAAATAGAATACATGTCGAATTCAACATAAAGGGGGTTTCGAAGATTCGAATTCATAGGAAGTGCATTCATCTATTTGAACCCGATATAATGGCATTTGTAAATCAGATATAAAAGGGGGCATCAATCTTTGTTGTGAGTTTGAACATGTTATATATTCATACACATATCTAACTTTTTTTTGCAACCAAGGAGATTATATCTGGAACCATGCATGAACTGAGGTAAGTTGCATATTTTTTAATATATACTCGTGTACAATGTATATTCAAATGTATCCCCTCCATTCCAAAATAATCGTAGCTTTAGGATTTTCAAGAGTAAATATTTGTGAAGTTTGACAAATCCTGAAAGTTCAATTCAAGAGAACCGAAAACGTTAATGCTTCTGCTCCCAAATATTGAACGAAGCGCCAAATAGGCCTCTGGTCACCCGAAACCGCGCGAGACTAATGTTTTCGTGGTAGGAAATTACTGTCCTGACTCTGGCCCGTGTAGCCTATCGGCCCGATGTCCAAAGGTCTAAACCGGGGTAGGTTTGTAACTTCACCAAGACGCCAGTCTCAACCGCCTCCGAGAAGCATTCATACGCCGTGGGCGCCTACCCATGCACTCGGCCGAAATCTATCCTGCCTACATTTGGGACACCTGACATGACTGTCCTACCCCCAACCCGCAATATGTCCGAAATTTTAGATGGGGGCAAAGTTTGTAACTTTCCCCAAATTTCAAACAAGCGCGTCTCAAACCGAAACATTGTTCCCCCTTAGTTCCCCGCCTCCCTCCGTTTCCCCATTCATACTCCGTGGGCGCGAAAACGCCCTCTCCACCAGCCGCGAAACCCCAGCCTCCTCCGTCCTCCAGCCCATAGCGGCCAATCCATCGCCGCCCTCCTCCATCACGCCGGATCCGGTACCCCGACGTCGTCGTCCAACGCAACCGCAACTGCAACGCCCTCAAGGACTTAGCAGCTGAATCCGAGGCAGAGCTACCTCCACGACGCCGACGCCGACGTGCGCCGTACCAGAACCACTCCGACCACGCCATCCTGCGCCTCACTGCTGCGGCTCCACTGTCGCAACCGTCCACCGCACCGGAGCTGTTCCCGCTATGCCGTCGTTCGCCGCCTCAGATCTGCTTCCCCGCCGCCGACAGACGGCCACCGCGCCACACTCAACAACTTGGCCACGGGTTCGTCCAAGGCTGCACCGTCCTCCACAACTTCTGGTTTCCGGGGAACAACAAGAAGATCGTCAGAAAAACAGAAGGAGGACACAGCACTGCCAACAGAAAGAGGTACTCCTCTTCCCTTATTCGTGCAAATCTTACGTCTCCGCTCACACTGTATTCATCCCACGAAAGAAACTAGTTGAGCGCTTCTTACTTCATCTTCTTCGTGATACTAAATGCACAAGGTTTCCTCCCTTTTACTATTTCACCTTTGCTAGATGTCAGTAGCCCGCCTGGATTTCAATTCAGGGTTAGTCGAACCACAATTAAAAGAAGCAGCACCCGCTTAGGCGCGCGGAGCACCTAGTCCGCCTGTTCCCCGGGGAAGCGGTGCATCGGTGTCTATCATAGGGGTTTGGGGTGCAGGAGCTGCTTGCGCCCGATCTGGAGGTCGGCAGGGCTTGAATGGATGGCCGGGGGGGCGGTGCGGTGAGGTCGAGGGGAGGGCGCAGGCAGGGGAGGAATACTGGGCCGGTGGTCGCTGGCATTTCGAGGAAGATCGTCAACACTGACTGGCTGGAGGTAGATGAAGGCGATCTGCCCGTTCTTTGTACATCGGACGGTGCAGAAAAAATGGACTGACCTATTTGCTTTCAGTCGACTGTTATTTTCATAGAATCCTGTAGTAATTTAGTGTGCCATGCATGTTGTAGAGCTATCATATGTCTCCCGTCATTTATTTCTCACCGACCTGCTATCTGCTACCTTTACACTGTACTAATTGTGCACACACTTCACCCATACTCACACTATTGTTTTTTTATGCATGGGTATTTCAGACTCTGACGCAGTGTTGATGAATGCAGAAAAGAAAAGACAGAAGTCGCTCCAGTGTAATTCGAAGATAAGCACTAAGCGTTTCAGCGCTCTAATGGGTGCAGTGCAGTAGTTGGAGACAGTAAACGTAGCTCTGCAGTTGATGATCTCAATTGCCACACACAACCATCCCAGGTGCTTGCTTTAACTTCGCGCTATCAAATGTGGTTGCATGTTGCATATGATGTCTAGCTTGTATTGCTTCCAATTTGGTTAAATTGCATCTGCTTACTTTACACATTATACCTTTGATAATGACATGCCTTCCTATTTTTGATACATACTACATATGTCTATTAACCATGTTCGTACATCAAACTAATGCTCTTTTGTATCCCTCGTCAATCACTTATGATGAGACAGTCACCCGAGTGGGTTACTGTGAGACGCCCTACTCGTTTAAAGAGTGCAGTGTCATCCTCCCCACATGATTCTCAAGAAACAGCAAGGCTAAATGAAGATAGTCAACGTAGCTCTCTAGTTGATCACTGCAATTCCCCCACACCACCATCGCAGACGCTTGCTCTTACTTGGCAGTGTGATATGTGGTTGCATGTTGCATATGGTGTCTACCTTGTAATGCTTCTAATTAGGGTAAATTGCATCTGCTTAGTTAACACATTATACCTGTGAATATGAGATGCCTTCCTATTTTTGGTACATACTACGTCTTTCTATTAACCATGTTCTTACATCAAACTACTTTTCTTGTGTATCCCTCATCAATGCTCCTAATTTGTTAAATTGCATCTCCTTAGCTTACACATTATACATGTGAATATGACACGCCTTCCTGTTTTTGGTACATACTACATTTGCCTATCACACCATGTTCTTGCATCAAACTACTGTTCTTGTGTATCCTGCGTCTATCGCTTATGATGAGACAGTCACGCGCGTGGGTTAATATGAGACGCAATACTCTTATAAAGAATGCAATTTCATCCTCTCCACATGATTCTCAAGAAACAGCAAGCCTAAATGAAGATATTGAACGTAGCTCTGTACCTGAAGACCGCACTTCCCCTACACCACCATCACAGGTGCTTGCTCTAACTTCGCAGTGTGATATGTGGTTGCATGTTGCATACAGTGTCTAGCTTGTAATGCTTCTAATTAGGGTAAATTGCATCTGCTTAGTTTACACACTATACCTGTGAATATGACATGCCTTCCTATTTTTGGTACACACTACATCTATGTGTTAACCTTGTTCTTACATGAAACTAACTCTCTTCTGTATCCTGCATCAATCACTTACAATGAGTCACCTTTATTCGTTGCATATTGCATATTATTTCTAGCCTGTTGCCATGTATTGCTTCTAATTTGGTCAAATACATTTGTTAGGGCACCCTTTTAATTTGGCAGAGTGATATTGGTTTCATCTTTCATATGGTTTCTAGCTTGCATCGATTCTAACAAGTTCAAGCACCTTGTGCTTAGTTTACACTTTATACATCATACATGTCAATATGTCACGCCGTCCTGTTTTTCATACATATTCCATCCTCCTATCATGCGCTGCCTTACATGAAAGTAGTGTTCGTCAGTATCATGCATCAATGAGTTCTGAAGAGCAAATTTTATTCCTTTTTCTTGTGGGTTTGACTTGACAAGGCAAAATCAAGAAAGAGGAAGGAAACGAGTAAGGAAGGCGATGATGGTGGTCCTCTGCAGCAACGTAAACGGAGCATCTGTACCGATTCTCCTTGTACTGATAGTGCATTACAAGGTCCAAGTCTCCGCTCCCCTACTCCACCATCCAAGGTGCTTGCTCTAACTTGGCAGTGTGATATCTGGTTGCATGTTGCATATGGTGTCTAGCTCGTATTGCTCCTAATTAGTGTAAACTGCATCTGCTTAGCTTACACATGATACATGTGAATATGACATGCTTTCCTGTTTTTGGTACATAGTATATCTGTCTATCACACCATGTTCTTACATGAAACTACTCTTCTTGTGTATCCTGCATCAGTCACTTATGATGGGACACCTTTAAGTTGGCAGTGTGATATTGGTTTGCGTCTTGAATATGATTTCTAGCATGTATTGCTTCTAGTTTGATGAACGCCACCTATGACGAGACAGTTTTAACTTGGCAGAGTGATATTGATTGCACCTTCCATATGGTGTCTTGCAGTGTTTCTAATTTGTTGAAGTGCCTTCTGCTTAGTTACCACATCATAGGTGTGAATATGTCAAGCCGTCCATTTTTTCGTACATATTCCATCCTCGTATCATGACTTTGCCTTTCATCACAGTAGTGTTCGTCAGTATCATGCATGAATGAGTTCTGAAGAGCGAATGATATTCCTTTTTCTTGTCGGTATGACCTCACAATGCAAAATCAATAAAGCTGAAGGAAATTGGCAAGGCATTGGATGATGGTGGTCCTTCTGAGCAACTGAAACGGAGGTTCTCTACAGATTCTACTCCGCCATCCTCCCAACAAGATTTGCAACACAACGCAAGGCTAGACAGTCAACGTAGCTGTGTAGATGATGAGCACATCTCCCCTACTCCACCATCACAGGTGCTTGCTCTAACTTGGCACTATTATATGTGGTTGCATGTTGCGTATGATGTCTAGCTTGTATTGCTTCTAACTTTGTTGAATTGCATCTGCTTACTTTACACATAATGCCTGTGAATATGACATGTGTTCCTGTTTCTACATCAGACTACTATTCTTGCATATCCCGCATCAGTCACTTATGATAAGGCACCTTTAAGTCGCCACTGTGATATTGGTTATGTCTTGCATATGATTCTAGCATGTACTGCTTCTAATTTGTTGAAACGCCATACAGTTTGAACTTGGCAGAGTGATATTGGTTGCATCTTTCATATGGTGTCTAGCTTGCAGTGCTTCTAATTTGTTGAAATGCCTTCTGCTTAGTTACCACATCATAGGTGTGAATATGTCACACCATCCTGTTTTTCATACATATTCCATCCTCGCATCATGTGTTTGCCTTTCATCCGAGTAGTGTTCGTCAGTATCATGCATGAATGAGTTCTGAAGAGCGAATTTTATTCCTTTTTCTTATGGGTTTGACTTCACAATGAAAAATCATTACAGCTGAAGGAAATTAGTCCGGCAGTGGATGATGGTGGTCCTTCGGAGCAACTCAAACAGGGGGTCTCTACAGATTCTACTCCGCCATCCTCCCAACAAGATTCGCAAGACAACACAAGGCTGGACAGTCAACGTAGCTGTGTAGATGATGAGCACATCTCCCCTACTCCACCATCACAGGTGCTTGCTCTAACTTGACACTAGTATATGTGGTTGCATGTTGCGTATGATGTCTAGCTTGTATTGCTTCTAACTTGAATTGCATCTGCTTACTTTACACATAATGCCTGTGAATATGACACGTATTCCTGTTTCTAGAACATACGTGTACATGATGAGCACATCTCCCCTACTCCACCATCACAGGTGCTTGCTCTTACTTGGAACTGTTATACGTGGTTGCGTTTTCCGTATGATGTCTAGTTTGTATTGCTTCTGATTATGTTGAATTGCATCTGCGTAGCTTACAACTTATACCTGCAACGATCACTTACCCATAAGACACATTTAACTTGGGACTATGATGTAGGTTGCATCTTGCATTGTCTTCTAGCTTGTACTGCTTCTAATTTCTTGAAATGGCACTTATGACGAGACACTTTTTACCTGATAGAGTGATATTGGTTGCATGTTCATATGGTGCCTAGCTTCCATTTCTTCTAATTTTGTTGAAATGCCTTCCGCTTACTGTTTTTTCATACATATTCCATCCTCCTATCGTACGTGTGAATATGAAACGCTGTCTTTTTTTGTATATATTCCATCCTCCTATCCTGCGCTTGCCTTACATCAAAGTAGTGTTCGTCTGTATCATGCATCAACCAGTTATGCAGAGCTAATTTTATTCATCTGCTTGTGGTTTTGACTTCATAAGGCAATATCAGAAAATAGGAAGGAAAAGAGTAAGTTAGGGGATGTTGGTGGTCCTCCGCACCGACGCAAACAGAGACTCTCTAGATTTGCCACTGCTACTGCTAATGAAGTTGAAGTCCCAAGTCTACATGATGAGTTCATCTCCCGTACTCCACCATCGCAGGTGCTTGCTCTAAGTTGACAATGTGATAATTGGTTTCATGTTGCATATGTTGTCTAGCCTGTATTTCTTCTATTTTGATTAAATTGCACCCGCTGAGTTTATACGTTATACATGTGCATATGACATGGCTTTCTGTGTCTAGAATACACTGCATCTATAACACTACAGGAAACAGCTATTTTGCCGTCTGCCACGGCGGACGGCAAAGGCTCGAACGGCGGACGGCAAAAGGCTCCGGCAAAGTAGGCTACGGTAAACAGGTCCTTTGCCGTCTGCTTTTTACGGCGGACGACAAAGAGTCCTTTGCCTACAGCGGCGGACGGCAAAGAGGGCGGACGGCAAAAATACTGGACGTCCGCCAGCGTTAGTCCGTTAGGCGGCTAACGGCGGCCTTTGCCGTCTGCCTCATAGTCAACGGACGGTAAAGAAATTTCAGTTAATTAAAAAATACGGTTGTACTCCTCGGTGCTGCAGTGACGTGGTCGTTCAGGCGGCAGGTGAGCGTGTCCAGCGGCAAGATGGCGGCCGGCGGTCCTATGGTGAGCACGTCCGGCGGCCTGACGTTGTTCTTGCAGAGAGGAGGCTGGATGCTCGGGTGCGGCAGGGTCCGGCGATGTCCGGCGAGGGGCGGCCGTGCCGGAGCCCGGCGAGGGTTGGAGAGGAGGAGCCTGGGGCTTTCGCGCTCGCGGTAGAGAGGAGGAGGCTCGGGCGTGGCGGAGTCCGGCAGGGGGCGGCCATGGCGGAGTCCGATGAGGGGGCGGCGAGGAGGAGGAGGCTGGGGAGCTCGACTGCCGCAGGGTCCGGCGACGGGCGACCGCGGAGGGGTCCGGCGAGGGGCAGCCACGGCGGAGTCGGACGAGGGGCGGAGTACGGCGAGGGGGCGGCCGTGGCGAAGTCAGGCGAGGGGCGGAGAGCAGGAGGAGGCTGGGGAAGCTCGGCTGCCGTGGTGTCCGGCGAGGGGCGACTGCTGAGGGGGTCCGGCGAGGGGCGGCCACGGCGGATTCTGGCAAGGGGCGGAGAGACAGAATCCGGCGAGGCTGTTGCTCTGCTACTGCGTTTTTTTAAGGGTTGCTGCTGCGTTTGTGTGGAGGAGAGAAGAGATCGATGGAGGTGTGCTCATGGGGTGGGAACGTGAGATGCATGGTGGATTGGTGGTGTGGGGAGTGGGGCAGCCCCGCCACGTCATCGATCCAGGGGAAGTTGTTTCCAACCAATAGGAAACATTCAAATAATTTGTGTTTGTTTACCCTATTACTTTTGGCAAAATAAGCATGTTAAAATGTAGTAAATTTTCTCAAACTTGTTCTGCGCATTATAGAAACTATAAACCAATACCATGCCAAATTTCATATACTTTAGGCCTTGTTTACATTTTCAAATAATTTGAGAAGTCGACACTGTTATTTTGCCTACTGTAAAAAAACAGACGGCAAAGTCTTTGCCGTGTACCAAATGAAAATAGATGGTGTGGGTGGGTGAGGCGGGGGGAGAGAGAGAGGGAGGAGGTGGGGCCAACCTTTTTTTGACCTGCAAAAAATAGGCCACCTCTTTGCCGACTACCAGCAGATGGCAAAGAATCTTTGCCGTCTGCTGGCAGATGGCAAAGAGGTGGGGCTGGTGCGCCGTT